>NC_071522.1:26193308-26203773 GCF_027887155.1 Malaclemys terrapin pileata
GGTTAGGGTTAGGGTTAGGGTTAGGGTTAGGGTTAGGGTTAGGGTTAGGGTTAGGGTTAGGGTTAGGGTTAGGGTTAGGGTTAGGGTTAGGGTTAGGGTTAGGGTTAGGGTTAGGGTTAGGGTTAGGGTTAGGGTTAGGGTTAGGGTTAGGGTTAGGGTTAGGGTTAGGGTTAGGGTTAGGGTTAGGGTTAGGGTTAGGGTTAGGGTTAGGGTTAGGGTTAGGGTTAGGGTTAGGGTTAGGGTTAGGGTTAGGGTTAGGGTTAGGGTTAGGGTTAGGGTTAGGGTTAGGGTTAGGGTTAGGGTTAGGGTTAGGGTTAGGGTTAGGGTTAGGGTTAGGGTTAGGGTTAGGGTTAGGGTTAGGGTTAGGGTTAGGGTTAGGGTTAGGGTTAGGGTTAGGGTTAGGGTTAGGGTTAGGGTTAGGGTTAGGGTTAGGGTTAGGGTTAGGGTTAGGGTTAGGGTTAGGGTTAGGGTTAGGGTTAGGGTTAGGGTTAGGGTTAGGGTTAGGGTTAGGGTTAGGGTTAGGGTTAGGGTTAGGGTTAGGGTTAGGGTTAGGGTTAGGGTTAGGGTTAGGGTTAGGGTTAGGGTTAGGGTTAGGGTTAGGGTTAGGGTTAGGGTTAGGGTTAGGGTTAGGGTTAGGGTTAGGGTTAGGGTTAGGGTTAGGGTTAGGGTTAGGGTTAGGGTTAGGGTTAGGGTTAGGGTTAGGGTTAGGGTTAGGGTTAGGGTTAGGGTTAGGGTTAGGGTTAGGGTTAGGGTTAGGGTTAGGGTTAGGGTTAGGGTTAGGGTTAGGGTTAGGGTTAGGGTTAGGGTTAGGGTTAGGGTTAGGGTTAGGGTTAGGGTTAGGGTTAGGGTTAGGGTTAGGGTTAGGGTTAGGGTTAGGGTTAGGGTTAGGGTTAGGGTTAGGGTTAGGGTTAGGGTTAGGGTTAGGGTTAGGGTTAGGGTTAGGGTTAGGGTTAGGGTTAGGGTTAGGGTTAGGGTTAGGGTTAGGGTTAGGGTTAGGGTTAGGGTTAGGGTTAGGGTTAGGGTTAGGGTTAGGGTTAGGGTTAGGGTTAGGGTTAGGGTTAGGGTTAGGGTTAGGGTTAGGGTTAGGGTTAGGGTTAGGGTTAGGGTTAGGGTTAGGGTTAGGGTTAGGGTTAGGGTTAGGGTTAGGGTTAGGGTTAGGGTTAGGGTTAGGGTTAGGGTTAGGGTTAGGGTTAGGGTTAGGGTTAGGGTTAGGGTTAGGGTTAGGGTTAGGGTTAGGGTTAGGGTTAGGGTTAGGGTTAGGGTTAGGGTTAGGGTTAGGGTTAGGGTTAGGGTTAGGGTTAGGGTTAGGGTTAGGGTTAGGGTTAGGGTTAGGGTTAGGGTTAGGGTTAGGGTTAGGGTTAGGGTTAGGGTTAGGGTTAGGGTTAGGGTTAGGGTTAGGGTTAGGGTTAGGGTTAGGGTTAGGGTTAGGGTTAGGGTTAGGGTTAGGGTTAGGGTTAGGGTTAGGGTTAGGGTTAGGGTTAGGGTTAGGGTTAGGGTTAGGGTTAGGGTTAGGGTTAGGGTTAGGGTTAGGGTTAGGGTTAGAGGGTTAGGGTTAGGGTTAGGGTTAGGGTTAGGGTTAGGGTTAGGGTTAGGGTTAGGGTTAGGGTTAGGGTTAGGGTTAGGGTTAGGGTTAGGGTTAGGGTTAGGGTTAGGGTTAGGGTTAGGGTTAGGGTTAGGGTTAGGGTTAGGGTTAGGGTTAGGGTTAGGGTTAGGGTTAGGGTTAGGGTTAGGGTTAGGGTTAGGGTTAGGGTTAGGGTTAGGGTTAGGGTTAGGGTTAGGGTTAGGGTTAGGGTTAGGGTTAGGGTTAGGGTTAGGGTTAGGGTTAGGGTTAGGGTTAGGGTTAGGGTTAGGGTTAGGGTTAGGGTTAGGGTTAGGGTTAGGGTTAGGGTTAGGGTTAGGGTTAGGGTTAGGGTTAGGGTTAGGGTTAGGGTTAGGGTTAGGGTTAGGGTTAGGGTTAGGGTTAGGGTTAGGGTTAGGGTTAGGGTTAGGGTTAGGGTTAGGGTTAGGGTTAGGGTTAGGGTTAGGGTTAGGGTTAGGGTTAGGGTTAGGGTTAGGGTTAGGGTTAGGGTTAGGGTTAGGGTTAGGGTTAGGGTTAGGGTTAGGGTTAGGGTTAGGGTTAGGGTTAGGGTTAGGGTTAGGGTTAGGGTTAGGGTTAGGGTTAGGGTTAGGGTTAGGGTTAGGGTTAGGGTTAGGGTTAGGGTTAGGGTTAGGGTTAGGGTTAGGGTTAGGGTTAGGGTTAGGGTTAGGGTTAGGGTTAGGGTTAGGGTTAGGGTTAGGGTTAGGGTTAGGGTTAGGGTTAGGGTTAGGGTTAGGGTTAGGGTTAGGGTTAGGGTTAGGGTTAGGGTTAGGGTTAGGGTTAGGGTTAGGGTTAGGGTTAGGGTTAGGGTTAGGGTTAGGGTTAGGGTTAGGGTTAGGGTTAGGGTTAGGGTTAGGGTTAGGGTTAGGGTTAGGGTTAGGGTTAGGGTTAGGGTTAGGGTTAGGGTTAGGGTTAGGGTTAGGGTTAGGGTTAGGGTTAGGGTTAGGGTTAGGGTTAGGGTTAGGGTTAGGGTTAGGGTTAGGGTTAGGGTTAGGGTTAGGGTTAGGGTTAGGGTTAGGGTTAGGGTTAGGGTTAGGGTTAGGGTTAGGGTTAGGGTTAGGGTTAGGGTTAGGGTTAGGGTTAGGGTTAGGGTTAGGGTTAGGGTTAGGGTTAGGGTTAGGGTTAGGGTTAGGGTTAGGGTTAGGGTTAGGGTTAGGGTTAGGGTTAGGGTTAGGGTTAGGGTTAGGGTTAGGGTTAGGGTTAGGGTTAGGGTTAGGGTTAGGGTTAGGGTTAGGGTTAGGGTTAGGGTTAGGGTTAGGGTTAGGGTTAGGGTTAGGGTTAGGGTTAGGGTTAGGGTTAGGGTTAGGGTTAGGGTTAGGGTTAGGGTTAGGGTTAGGGTTAGGGTTAGGGTTAGGGTTAGGGTTAGGGTTAGGGTTAGGGTTAGGGTTAGGGTTAGGGTTAGGGTTAGGGTTAGGGTTAGGGTTAGGGTTAGGGTTAGGGTTAGGGTTAGGGTTAGGGTTAGGGTTAGGGTTAGGGTTAGGGTTAGGGTTAGGGTTAGGGTTAGGGTTAGGGTTAGGGTTAGGGTTAGGGTTAGGGTTAGGGTTAGGGTTAGGGTTAGGGTTAGGGTTAGGGTTAGGGTTAGGGTTAGGGTTAGGGTTAGGGTTAGGGTTAGGGTTAGGGTTAGGGTTAGGGTTAGGGTTAGGGTTAGGGTTAGGGTTAGGGTTAGGGTTAGGGTTAGGGTTAGGGTTAGGGTTAGGGTTAGGGTTAGGGTTAGGGTTAGGGTTAGGGTTAGGGTTAGGGTTAGGGTTAGGGTTAGGGTTAGGGTTAGGGTTAGGGTTAGGGTTAGGGTTAGGGTTAGGGTTAGGGTTAGGGTTAGGGTTAGGGTTAGGGTTAGGGTTAGGGTTAGGGTTAGGGTTAGGGTTAGGGTTAGGGTTAGGGTTAGGGTTAGGGTTAGGGTTAGGGTTAGGGTTAGGGTTAGGGTTAGGGTTAGGGTTAGGGTTAGGGTTAGGGTTAGGGTTAGGGTTAGGGTTAGGGTTAGGGTTAGGGTTAGGGTTAGGGTTAGGGTTAGGGTTAGGGTTAGGGTTAGGGTTAGGGTTAGGGTTAGGGTTAGGGTTAGGGTTAGGGTTAGGGTTAGGGTTAGGGTTAGGGTTAGGGTTAGGGTTAGGGTTAGGGTTAGGGTTAGGGTTAGGGTTAGGGTTAGGGTTAGGGTTAGGGTTAGGGTTAGGGTTAGGGTTAGGGTTAGGGTTAGGGTTAGGGTTAGGGTTAGGGTTAGGGTTAGGGTTAGGGTTAGGGTTAGGGTTAGGGTTAGGGTTAGGGTTAGGGTTAGGGTTAGGGTTAGGGTTAGGGTTAGGGTTAGGGTTAGGGTTAGGGTTAGGGTTAGGGTTAGGGTTAGGGTTAGGGTTAGGGTTAGGGTTAGGGTTAGGGTTAGGGTTAGGGTTAGGGTTAGGGTTAGGGTTAGGGTTAGGGTTAGGGTTAGGGTTAGGGTTAGGGTTAGGGTTAGGGTTAGGGTTAGGGTTAGGGTTAGGGTTAGGGTTAGGGTTAGGGTTAGGGTTAGGGTTAGGGTTAGGGTTAGGGTTAGGGTTAGGGTTAGGGTTAGGGTTAGGGTTAGGGTTAGGGTTAGGGTTAGGGTTAGGGTTAGGGTTAGGGTTAGGGTTAGGGTTAGGGTTAGGGTTAGGGTTAGGGTTAGGGTTAGGGTTAGGGTTAGGGTTAGGGTTAG
This sequence comes from Malaclemys terrapin pileata, assembly GCF_027887155.1. Classification (NCBI taxonomy): domain Eukaryota; kingdom Metazoa; phylum Chordata; order Testudines; family Emydidae; genus Malaclemys; species Malaclemys terrapin. Next base: position 26,197,541 of record NC_071522.1, read on the forward strand.
GGTTAGGGTTAGGGTTAGGGTTAGGGTTAGGGTTAGGGTTAGGGTTAGGGTTAGGGTTAGGGTTAGGGTTAGGGTTAGGGTTAGGGTTAGGGTTAGGGTTAGGGTTAGGGTTAGGGTTAGGGTTAGGGTTAGGGTTAGGGTTAGGGTTAGGGTTAGGGTTAGGGTTAGGGTTAGGGTTAGGGTTAGGGTTAGGGTTAGGGTTAGGGTTAGGGTTAGGGTTAGGGTTAGGGTTAGGGTTAGGGTTAGGGTTAGGGTTAGGGTTAGGGTTAGGGTTAGGGTTAGGGTTAGGGTTAGGGTTAGGGTTAGGGTTAGGGTTAGGGTTAGGGTTAGGGTTAGGGTTAGGGTTAGGGTTAGGGTTAGGGTTAGGGTTAGGGTTAGGGTTAGGGTTAGGGTTAGGGTTAGGGTTAGGGTTAGGGTTAGGGTTAGGGTTAGGGTTAGGGTTAGGGTTAGGGTTAGGGTTAGGGTTAGGGTTAGGGTTAGGGTTAGGGTTAGGGTTAGGGTTAGGGTTAGGGTTAGGGTTAGGGTTAGGGTTAGGGTTAGGGTTAGGGTTAGGGTTAGGGTTAGGGTTAGGGTTAGGGTTAGGGTTAGGGTTAGGGTTAGGGTTAGGGTTAGGGTTAGGGTTAGGGTTAGGGTTAGGGTTAGGGTTAGGGTTAGGGTTAGGGTTAGGGTTAGGGTTAGGGTTAGGGTTAGGGTTAGGGTTAGGGTTAGGGTTAGGGTTAGGGTTAGGGTTAGGGTTAGGGTTAGGGTTAGGGTTAGGGTTAGGGTTAGGGTTAGGGTTAGGGTTAGGGTTAGGGTTAGGGTTAGGGTTAGGGTTAGGGTTAGGGTTAGGGTTAGGGTTAGGGTTAGGGTTAGGGTTAGGGTTAGGGTTAGGGTTAGGGTTAGGGTTAGGGTTAGGGTTAGGGTTAGGGTTAGGGTTAGGGTTAGGGTTAGGGTTAGGGTTAGGGTTAGGGTTAGGGTTAGGGTTAGGGTTAGGGTTAGGGTTAGGGTTAGGGTTAGGGTTAGGGTTAGGGTTAGGGTTAGGGTTAGGGTTAGGGTTAGGGTTAGGGTTAGGGTTAGGGTTAGGGTTAGGGTTAGGGTTAGGGTTAGGGTTAGGGTTAGGGTTAGGGTTAGGGTTAGGGTTAGGGTTAGGGTTAGGGTTAGGGTTAGGGTTAGGGTTAGGGTTAGGGTTAGGGTTAGGGTTAGGGTTAGGGTTAGGGTTAGGGTTAGGGTTAGGGTTAGGGTTAGGGTTAGGGTTAGGGTTAGGGTTAGGGTTAGGGTTAGGGTTAGGGTTAGGGTTAGGGTTAGGGTTAGGGTTAGGGTTAGGGTTAGGGTTAGGGTTAGGGTTAGGGTTAGGGTTAGGGTTAGGGTTAGGGTTAGGGTTAGGGTTAGGGTTAGGGTTAGGGTTAGGGTTAGGGTTAGGGTTAGGGTTAGGGTTAGGGTTAGGGTTAGGGTTAGGGTTAGGGTTAGGGTTAGGGTTAGGGTTAGGGTTAGGGTTAGGGTTAGGGTTAGGGTTAGGGTTAGGGTTAGGGTTAGGGTTAGGGTTAGGGTTAGGGTTAGGGTTAGGGTTAGGGTTAGGGTTAGGGTTAGGGTTAGGGTTAGGGTTAGGGTTAGGGTTAGGGTTAGGGTTAGGGTTAGGGTTAGGGTTAGGGTTAGGGTTAGGGTTAGGGTTAGGGTTAGGGTTAGGGTTAGGGTTAGGGTTAGGGTTAGGGTTAGGGTTAGGGTTAGGGTTAGGGTTAGGGTTAGGGTTAGGGTTAGGGTTAGGGTTAGGGTTAGGGTTAGGGTTAGGGTTAGGGTTAGGGTTAGGGTTAGGGTTAGGGTTAGGGTTAGGGTTAGGGTTAGGGTTAGGGTTAGGGTTAGGGTTAGGGTTAGGGTTAGGGTTAGGGTTAGGGTTAGGGTTAGGGTTAGGGTTAGGGTTAGGGTTAGGGTTAGGGTTAGGGTTAGGGTTAGGGTTAGGGTTAGGGTTAGGGTTAGGGTTAGGGTTAGGGTTAGGGTTAGGGTTAGGGTTAGGGTTAGGGTTAGGGTTAGGGTTAGGGTTAGGGTTAGGGTTAGGGTTAGGGTTAGGGTTAGGGTTAGGGTTAGGGTTAGGGTTAGGGTTAGGGTTAGGGTTAGGGTTAGGGTTAGGGTTAGGGTTAGGGTTAGGGTTAGGGTTAGGGTTAGGGTTAGGGTTAGGGTTAGGGTTAGGGTTAGGGTTAGGGTTAGGGTTAGGGTTAGGGTTAGGGTTAGGGTTAGGGTTAGGGTTAGGGTTAGGGTTAGGGTTAGGGTTAGGGTTAGGGTTAGGGTTAGGGTTAGGGTTAGGGTTAGGGTTAGGGTTAGGGTTAGGGTTAGGGTTAGGGTTAGGGTTAGGGTTAGGGTTAGGGTTAGGGTTAGGGTTAGGGTTAGGGTTAGGGTTAGGGTTAGGGTTAGGGTTAGGGTTAGGGTTAGGGTTAGGGTTAGGGTTAGGGTTAGGGTTAGGGTTAGGGTTAGGGTTAGGGTTAGGGTTAGGGTTAGGGTTAGGGTTAGGGTTAGGGTTAGGGTTAGGGTTAGGGTTAGGGTTAGGGTTAGGGTTAGGGTTAGGGTTAGGGTTAGGGTTAGGGTTAGGGTTAGGGTTAGGGTTAGGGTTAGGGTTAGGGTTAGGGTTAGGGTTAGGGTTAGGGTTAGGGTTAGGGTTAGGGTTAGGGTTAGGGTTAGGGTTAGGGTTAGGGTTAGGGTTAGGGTTAGGGTTAGGGTTAGGGTTAGGGTTAGGGTTAGGGTTAGGGTTAGGGTTAGGGTTAGGGTTAGGGTTAGGGTTAGGGTTAGGGTTAGGGTTAGGGTTAGGGTTAGGGTTAGGGTTAGGGTTAGGGTTAGGGTTAGGGTTAGGGTTAGGGTTAGGGTTAGGGTTAGGGTTAGGGTTAGGGTTAGGGTTAGGGTTAGGGTTAGGGTTAGGGTTAGGGTTAGGGTTAGGGTTAGGGTTAGGGTTAGGGTTAGGGTTAGGGTTAGGGTTAGGGTTAGGGTTAGGGTTAGGGTTAGGGTTAGGGTTAGGGTTAGGGTTAGGGTTAGGGTTAGGGTTAGGGTTAGGGTTAGGGTTAGGGTTAGGGTTAGGGTTAGGGTTAGGGTTAGGGTTAGGGTTAGGGTTAGGGTTAGGGTTAGGGTTAGGGTTAGGGTTAGGGTTAGGGTTAGGGTTAGGGTTAGGGTTAGGGTTAGGGTTAGGGTTAGGGTTAGGGTTAGGGTTAGGGTTAGGGTTAGGGTTAGGGTTAGGGTTAGGGTTAGGGTTAGGGTTAGGGTTAGGGTTAGGGTTAGGGTTAGGGTTAGGGTTAGGGTTAGGGTTAGGGTTAGGGTTAGGGTTAGGGTTAGGGTTAGGGTTAGGGTTAGGGTTAGGGTTAGGGTTAGGGTTAGGGTTAGGGTTAGGGTTAGGGTTAGGGTTAGGGTTAGGGTTAGGGTTAGGGTTAGGGTTAGGGTTAGGGTTAGGGTTAGGGTTAGGGTTAGGGTTAGGGTTAGGGTTAGGGTTAGGGTTAGGGTTAGGGTTAGGGTTAGGGTTAGGGTTAGGGTTAGGGTTAGGGTTAGGGTTAGGGTTAGGGTTAGGGTTAGGGTTAGGGTTAGGGTTAGGGTTAGGGTTAGGGTTAGGGTTAGGGTTAGGGTTAGGGTTAGGGTTAGGGTTAGGGTTAGGGTTAGGGTTAGGGTTAGGGTTAGGGTTAGGGTTAGGGTTAGGGTTAGGGTTAGGGTTAGGGTTAGGGTTAGGGTTAGGGTTAGGGTTAGGGTTAGGGTTAGGGTTAGGGTTAGGGTTAGGGTTAGGGTTAGGGTTAGGGTTAGGGTTAGGGTTAGGGTTAGGGTTAGGGTTAGGGTTAGGGTTAGGGTTAGGGTTAGGGTTAGGGTTAGGGTTAGGGTTAGGGTTAGGGTTAGGGTTAGGGTTAGGGTTAGGGTTAGGGTTAGGGTTAGGGTTAGGGTTAGGGTTAGGGTTAGGGTTAGGGTTAGGGTTAGGGTTAGGGTTAGGGTTAGGGTTAGGGTTAGGGTTAGGGTTAGGGTTAGGGTTAGGGTTAGGGTTAGGGTTAGGGTTAGGGTTAGGGTTAGGGTTAGGGTTAGGGTTAGGGTTAGGGTTAGGGTTAGGGTTAGGGTTAGGGTTAGGGTTAGGGTTAGGGTTAGGGTTAGGGTTAGGGTTAGGGTTAGGGTTAGGGTTAGGGTTAGGGTTAGGGTTAGGGTTAGGGTTAGGGTTAGGGTTAGGGTTAGGGTTAGGGTTAGGGTTAGGGTTAGGGTTAGGGTTAGGGTTAGGGTTAGGGTTAGGGTTAGGGTTAGGGTTAGGGTTAGGGTTAGGGTTAGGGTTAGGGTTAGGGTTAGGGTTAGGGTTAGGGTTAGGGTTAGGGTTAGGGTTAGGGTTAGGGTTAGGGTTAGGGTTAGGGTTAGGGTTAGGGTTAGGGTTAGGGTTAGGGTTAGGGTTAGGGTTAGGGTTAGGGTTAGGGTTAGGGTTAGGGTTAGGGTTAGGGTTAGGGTTAGGGTTAGGGTTAGGGTTAGGGTTAGGGTTAGGGTTAGGGTTAGGGTTAGGGTTAGGGTTAGGGTTAGGGTTAGGGTTAGGGTTAGGGTTAGGGTTAGGGTTAGGGTTAGGGTTAGGGTTAGGGTTAGGGTTAGGGTTAGGGTTAGGGTTAGGGTTAGGGTTAGGGTTAGGGTTAGGGTTAGGGTTAGGGTTAGGGTTAGGGTTAGGGTTAGGGTTAGGGTTAGGGTTAGGGTTAGGGTTAGGGTTAGGGTTAGGGTTAGGGTTAGGGTTAGGGTTAGGGTTAGGGTTAGGGTTAGGGTTAGGGTTAGGGTTAGGGTTAGGGTTAGGGTTAGGGTTAGGGTTAGGGTTAGGGTTAGGGTTAGGGTTAGGGTTAGGGTTAGGGTTAGGGTTAGGGTTAGGGTTAGGGTTAGGGTTAGGGTTAGGGTTAGGGTTAGGGTTAGGGTTAGGGTTAGGGTTAGGGTTAGGGTTAGGGTTAGGGTTAGGGTTAGGGTTAGGGTTAGGGTTAGGGTTAGGGTTAGGGTTAGGGTTAGGGTTAGGGTTAGGGTTAGGGTTAGGGTTAGGGTTAGGGTTAGGGTTAGGGTTAGGGTTAGGGTTAGGGTTAGGGTTAGGGTTAGGGTTAGGGTTAGGGTTAGGGTTAGGGTTAGGGTTAGGGTTAGGGTTAGGGTTAGGGTTAGGGTTAGGGTTAGGGTTAGGGTTAGGGTTAGGGTTAGGGTTAGGGTTAGGGTTAGGGTTAGGGTTAGGGTTAGGGTTAGGGTTAGGGTTAGGGTTAGGGTTAGGGTTAGGGTTAGGGTTAGGGTTAGGGTTAGGGTTAGGGTTAGGGTTAGGGTTAGGGTTAGGGTTAGGGTTAGGGTTAGGGTTAGGGTTAGGGTTAGGGTTAGGGTTAGGGTTAGGGTTAGGGTTAGGGTTAGGGTTAGGGTTAGGGTTAGGGTTAGGGTTAGGGTTAGGGTTAGGGTTAGGGTTAGGGTTAGGGTTAGGGTTAGGGTTAGGGTTAGGGTTAGGGTTAGGGTTAGGGTTAGGGTTAGGGTTAGGGTTAGGGTTAGGGTTAGGGTTAGGGTTAGGGTTAGGGTTAGGGTTAGGGTTAGGGTTAGGGTTAGGGTTAGGGTTAGGGTTAGGGTTAGGGTTAGGGTTAGGGTTAGGGTTAGGGTTAGGGTTAGGGTTAGGGTTAGGGTTAGGGTTAGGGTTAGGGTTAGGGTTAGGGTTAGGGTTAGGGTTAGGGTTAGGGTTAGGGTTAGGGTTAGGGTTAGGGTTAGGGTTAGGGTTAGGGTTAGGGTTAGGGTTAGGGTTAGGGTTAGGGTTAGGGTTAGGGTTAGGGTTAGGGTTAGGGTTAGGGTTAGGGTTAGGGTTAGGGTTAGGGTTAGGGTTAGGGTTAGGGTTAGGGTTAGGGTTAGGGTTAGGGTTAGGGTTAGGGTTAGGGTTAGGGTTAGGGTTAGGGTTAGGGTTAGGGTTAGGGTTAGGGTTAGGGTTAGGGTTAGGGTTAGGGTTAGGGTTAGGGTTAGGGTTAGGGTTAGGGTTAGGGTTAGGGTTAGGGTTAGGGTTAGGGTTAGGGTTAGGGTTAGGGTTAGGGTTAGGGTTAGGGTTAGGGTTAGGGTTAGGGTTAGGGTTAGGGTTAGGGTTAGGGTTAGGGTTAGGGTTAGGGTTAGGGTTAGGGTTAGGGTTAGGGTTAGGGTTAGGGTTAGGGTTAGGGTTAGGGTTAGGGTTAGGGTTAGGGTTAGGGTTAGGGTTAGGGTTAGGGTTAGGGTTAGGGTTAGGGTTAGGGTTAGGGTTAGGGTTAGGGTTAGGGTTAGGGTTAGGGTTAGGGTTAGGGTTAGGGTTA